>NC_051177.1:20768842-20787354 GCF_013339695.2 Rhipicephalus sanguineus | reverse complement strand
AGCGGCGCCACCAGACTCAGACATGGGAAGACCGAAGAGGGTTCGCACTGTTGATGAGGAAGCCGCTTACCGGAATCGCGGCGCGCTGCCAAGCGAGACTGTTTGACTCGACTCGTTAGAGTAGTCCCGACTAGTATTGCCGAAACGGCGAGAGGCGACTGTGCTGGACTCGACGGGAACTGGTCACGTAAGAATTACTTCGTATAACTTAGCATGACTGGACATCACATAGTATAACTTGGCATCAGTTCGTATGGCCAGGACCAGCTAGAAACCGATCAGCCTGCTGTGCCTTTGGTTTTCCGCCACTAGTGCAAGCTACGCCCGGCTTTTTTTTTCTAAAGCGCCCGTTTAATGAAGTGTGAGATAAAGGGAGATGGACTGAACGAAATAAGAAATTACTTTCGCGCGGGGGGCTAGGGGAGAGCGAACCCACAAATTCCGTGTTACTCTTTGACAAATTTCGGTAAAACAATTACGTTAACGTTGATGAGGAAAGTAACCTGATCAAATAGGCTTCGCCTTTTCTTTCTTACCGTGCATATAGTTCTGCACGTTATTTCGCTAGGAAGTAAGAAAGTTTCTGCACGTTGCTGAAGTGGCGACTTGGGGACAGAGCGAATGCAACACGACGATCGACATGTGCGTAAATAAGTTCTCGCTTCCCGGGCTTTTCCTGCTCGATCGGACCCCGAGATGGTCACGTCACTGAAACTCTCTCGCTCCCTTCTAGGTTCTTAATATCGGCCGACCGGCGAGCGAGTCCTCAGGAACCGAGGTTCGTGCTTCTGCTGCTTCCAGTGCAGGGCTCTCCTTATTGCACCACTGTGCGCGACCTCTGGGGCGTCTGTTATGACGTCCGCGATGGCAACACCCGTTCCGGTATTTGAGGCAAGCTGCCGCCACTGAGACCGAGTCAAGGAGAAGAAAAAGGGCGAGCAAGCTGAAGCTGGCAAAGAAGTTGGGAGTGGGGCAGCACGGCGGGCTAAACTTCATTTCGAAATCAACATCACTAGTTTTCTGGCTGAGTCTTCGATGCCTGATTGCAACTTCTTTTGTGCGTACCGCCACCTCCTTTTTACGGCGGCAATTGGCACGGTACTGCCGTTGAGGCTACGCAACATCGCCCGATGCGGTGAAACGAGTAGGTGTGGCTTTCGTGTGGAAAAATGCTCACGAAAATGTGTGCGCTGACTTTTTTGGCAAGGCTAGACTTGGCGATAGGGCGGAAGAAATATTGGGGTGGGATATTTGGTTGGCGACTGTCGTGCTAAAGGCTTGAATGTGTTTTCCTACGTTATGTTGGTTCTTGTGTTAAAGGCGGCGATAGAGAAGCAGAGTGAGCAGGACAGCCAGTAAGTAAAGGGGAGAAGGTGAATGAGATTATTATGTAATAAGAATGGCCCTCGTCCTCCCCATCTTAAAATACAGCCTATTCGAATCGCGTTCCGTTTATTGCTTTTGTTTTTCCCCCATTCCTTGTGCGTCTGGACTGATGGACACATCTACCGAAATATTTGCTTCGTCATTCACACCCTCCTTCATGTTTCTGTGAAAATAAATCTTTAAATGGAACTCTTCTTTATTCTATTCTTCTTGGTGGTTTTATTCCTGAACTAATATTCGTCAGCTTGTTTTTTACGGCAAGCCACGTTTGTTGTGACAGGGTAAACTGAAGATCGTTTGGATGGGTCTTCGTCCTCCAGTAGATGTTGAATAAGCCGACGACCACGACGATGATGGTGATAGTGTGTGTCATCCTGATGTCACAAATCCACTAGAAAACAGTCGGCTCTTCCAATAGACTCATCAAGTTAATTTTTATTAATTATCCTGACCGTTAATTGACCCTAATCTTAGCTAAACCTATGCTCCGATATCACACGTATCCTGTACAACGCTTAACATGAACCTACACCTGCTTTTTATATTAGTTTTTTTTTTTATTGGGGATTCATAAAATTCGATCCGACGCTCAACTTCTGTTTGGCTTGTTACGAATACCCGCGTGCTCCTTGAGAAACGTGATGCTGTTGCTAGGTGCTGGCGCCATAAAAGAGGACGCGGCGCCACCAGCGCACAACGCTCGGGCGGCGCATGGTTCTGCGAGTTGCTTCCAGAAATAAACACGTCTCTAATTCTGTGGCTTATGCCAATCGTCTTTTGATATGACTGAAACGCAGTCAACTACCGTACTGAAATCTCGGTCGGCCAGATGCGCGAAACAAATATGAAACAGGAAAGTTGAAGGGACTCAGTCAGGGGCCAAAAAGGAAGCGAAATGCACACCCATTCAGAAATAGAGAGAGAGAGAAAAAAGGAAGATCGAATGCTTGCGCTGTACGTGCCACCGTTGAATAAGAAACGTAACAATGAGAACGAGACGTCGATAATGCAAAAGCATGGTTTCTTTCCTAATTTGTAAGCGACGGTCTGCGGGCCCGCGGAAGCCCGGTTTTAAACGCTCCGTCGATATTAACGAAAAAAGTCATCTCCGAGCAAAGGAGCAAGAAAACATCGATCTTATTTTTTCACTATTCATGCTGCATCGAAAAAGTATTCACCAAATTCCAAAAGCGTCGATCGAAATTCTCTACGAAAATCATTCAAATTGGCACCGCAGTGCTCGCTTCGTTTCTGAAGCGCAGTCATGACGTTCGAAGTTTCCGCTCCCTGCATTGTAATCTCTGGCATTAAAGGAAAGATTGGCGACTCTCTTTACGCGTCTCCGAGTCAATGTTTTCTCAATTGTTGTATGCCTCCTTTATATTAGCATTTGTGTTCGTGGCATTCATTTTATCGAGACCTTCGTACTACCGGAAGACATAAACAAATACCCTAGTGAGGAATATCGAAATCTGCATCCAGTATTGGTTTGGTTCACATGCCAGCCAATATATATATATATATATATATATATGTATATATATATATATATATATATATAATATTATTATATATATATATATTATATATATATATATATATATATATATATATATATATATATATATGTTCTGAATCGCTCTCCTTAAAATATTTCTTTATCAATACTTGACACAATTTTTTTGTCTTTTTTTTGTGTCAGATGAACTCAGAAATATTTGTGGCGATAACATAAGGCTTTTTTTAGATAAAAATCAAACGAGTGAACCAAAACTCTACTTCTTTATTAGCACAAATGCTAATATAAAGGAGGCATACAAAAACTGAAGAAAGCATTGACTCGGAGACGCGTAAAGAGAGTCGCCAACCTTTCCTTTAATGCCAGAGATTACAATTAGCAAATGCTCCAGATTCAATCCCATAAGCTCTGCTTATTAATATTAGTATTGAAAAAGAACAGCCGCTCATGTTTTATCACCTAAATTCCTTTTTATGCGACTGTGGTTCTAACCGCAAGCAAATTTTCTTTGAATTTTTGCTACCACCTTCAGGGCAGACAAGCAGTCAGCACGTCCAACAGGTGCCGTCTCCTTACAATCATTTATTGAAAATACTAAACATCATAAAATTGAGTGGCTCAACTTCTAGCTGATCATGAATGATAAATAGAAAGAAAGAAAGAAAGAAAGAAAGAAAGAAAGAAAGAAAGAAAGAAAAGAAAGAAAGAAAAGAAAGAAAGAAAGAAAGAAAGAAAGAAAGAAAGAAAGAAAGAAAGAAAGAAAAGAAAGAAAGAAAGAAAGAAAGAAAGAAAGAAAGAAAGAAGAGGCTCGTACAGTTAAAATTGTTGCCGAGATTGAAATTAGAAAACGTTTGAACCAGTCAAACGGCAATCTTACGAAATGCGTACTTGATTTCTGTTTCATCGCTGTAAATGATGCGGAAGCAGTCAGAATTCAGGAGCTCTTATTAAGATTCCGCCGCCCGCACTACACTCAAAGACCGTTCATAGTTCACCGCACAGGACACTTAAGGAGCCTGCGTAAAGGCGGGAACAGCATGGACGTCCTGCATGTTAAATTCAGGTGCTTTAAGCTCTGACATGTGCTTGTATTATTTATATATCGCATTCAGCTGCCGGCTCAAAAGGCGGCACCGCTGAAAGTTGCATGTGCTCTATGTTACGTGCTATAGGATAGCGTGGCTTCTGGCAGTGGCCGCGTTCGCACCAATAGTGCGGTGCTTTTAAAAGGGCCGTGCAACACTCTTTCAGCATGGTCAGAAAACGCTGCCGATCGGTAATCTAGGCTCCCGAGAACACGCGAGCCAAATATTATAGCGCAGCACGCGGCCTAGGACTTACAACAAATTCGCAAAGTCAGCTAAAAAGCGTTTCCGCTTCTCTCGAGAAAAAATGATGCTTACGGCGTCACAGGCAGGTTCCACGTCATTGGCTGATTTGAACATGGCGCGCTCGGTAGTTACTGCGGCCGCCGTAAGAAACAGCCACTCGCCCCCGCGCGCGCGCGCGATCGCACTGAAAAAAAAAATAAAATGTGCTCAAGGTCAGGAGGCGCGCGTGACGCACCTTCTTTCCCCCGTGCCACCCCCCACCCACCCCTTGTTAGCTTTCAGCGCTTTCGTCGGGGCGAGAGAAGAGAGAAAACAATTACAGCGTGCCACAAATCTTTGTAACTCCTCTCGTACTGGACAGATTCTAAAAATTTTTTATTGCGATAGCAATTATATGGACACTCTCGGCTGAATTTTGCCGTCGCCGCCGTCATGCACCGTATATGTATAAGTATGTATATATAAATAAAAGCCCCAAAGAAAAATGATTCAGAGAAATGCTTCCGAAGCGCGGAATCGAACCAGGGACCTCTTGCTCCGCAGCGAGTGGCGCTAACCGCTACGCCACGAAACGCAGATCCTCTATGGAGCTAACGGCGAGCGTTATATACACACCCTTTACCGCTGGACGGACTCAGAGACGCTAGGCGCTTATAAGCGTTTCTTCATTACCAGCGAGATGGCGCTAGTAGCGCGACGGGCGGATTTAAAAGTCGTCGGAGAGCTCGCTCGCTTCTTCTTATATTTGCGCATTGAGAAGCTTGCCCTTCCGCTCTCTGCTCGCGCGGTTTTCTCGTGCTGAGGGGAAGAGGGATGTTTAACGCTTTCACCGTGATGTCCGCGCTCGTTATGGAGCGTACGAAAGTCACCCGAGCTCGAGGGACGCCGCTAAACGAACAAACAGAAGATGAGCGCGAACTATCAAGTGTCACAGCTCGACACTTGAAGCACTCTAGTTTCCTTCGCTGCTTTGGCCGCCTTTGCAACAGGAGCGCTGTTCAAACTGAGAGTATCCATTGGCGAGCATCACTTCGCATAGTATTAGTTTCTTGCTATCGCATTCAATGCTTCGCCCTTGCGGCGAAGCTGTGACTTTTTTGCGGTGTTCGATTCGTGAGGCAATCAGTTCCTTAATTGAGCCATTCCATGGCTACTTGGAAAGGTGTTGCAGGGCCTCATTAAATGTTCTCACTGAAAATTGTTCTTTATCTAGGCTAAATAAATTAAAAGATTTTGTACCTTGAAGATGAAGGTAAACTAATGTTAGCATCAATGCTGTAGCCAGAATGTTTTTCTTTGTTATCTTTTGGGGTGAGGGGGTGTTTCCGCCATACTTTATGCATGTTCGTGCGTGCGTTTGTACGTGTGCGTGTCTATAGACATGCAAAATTGAAAGTGTTTGGGGGAAGGAGGTTGAACCCTTCCCCCCTGGCTACGCCGTCAGTTAGTACGTAATTTCAAACCAGTTTGCGTTGTCTTGCTTTTCTTTATGGTTCTTCATTTGCAATTTGACCTGAGGCCTGACGCGCGAGATTGCGCCAGCATTTGTCACTGCGAAGGCTGACGACGAAACGCGTGAAGATGCATGTTTTGATGATCAAATTTCTTGCTTAACTTTCATAGTGTTTCATGCTATGCGTATAGAGTAGCTTAGTGTAGACGTAAGCAGAGATTTTTTTCAGCCGCGTCTTGCTATTTAAGGCCATAGGTGTTGTATTGGTGAATACCACCTAATGAAGACTTTTTCAAATCGGAGCCTCTCACAGTATTTCCTTTCAGGAATACCTCCACACATTTCCTGCCACTTATTCCGCTGCTTCTATAGTTTCTTGGACCGTGTATCGACAGCTATAAAATAATAGAAATGGAAGACCTTTTGTCTGACAGAAAGATTTGTTTTGATAGACGTTTTATTCGTGGCTGTTACAAGGCATAATTCTGCACCTCTTGCGCAACTTCCATAGTAAGAGCAATACTCTGGTCCCATTGGAATTTGCTAATAACTTCTCTTTGAACACTATAGTGCTTTCGGAGTCCGCTGAGTAAAGTCGGCAAATTTGCATAACGTAAAAATAATCAAGCATTTACCTATAAAAAATTCGTAAGGTTGAGGGTTGAGTTAGGTTTGTCATGGATCGTACATGGGTAGATCGAAAATTTTGGAAAGTGAAACTGTTGTTTTTTCTTCCTTTGTGTTTGGCACGATGACAGGCTGCCATCAGTAGTCCGTAAAAAGGGTGCAGAATAAGGTATAACTGAAATCGATTGTCGAGTATTACTGAATTCGCTGAACAAAGAAAAAAAAGCTTTCGGGGCTCTGAATGCGTTCAGGGCGTAATGGTCGCATCACCACCGCTAAAAGTGGATTTCTTGGTCACTGAATTCACATATCACGATATCAGTGCAGGAAGCATGTCAATCGGAGAAAAGCCACCGTCTGGCAACAACTTCTAAGCTGCTGCTATCTCATAGTGCACCTGGCACACACTTCTTTGATTACTGATACCCTCGTGCCCGTCCATATCTTGGTTCCAACCCTACTCTCTTCCATCAGCGTGCAGTTGCTCATTGGTCGTGACATCATCTGCTATCCAGACCAAGAATTCAGGAAGCAGCGCCTGACAGGCGAGAACGTGTATGACCCGCCTTGGCTGATGGACCACGCTCACGTGGTGAGCTGTGGCCCTGGTCCGAGGACACCACCTACAAGACGTTTCAGTCTCTTCTATTCTTCATTTAGTAATGTTTCATCGTCTCTCACCTTTCGCGCGAGGCTTAGACAAATGCATGACGCCCGTAATGCCACGCCAGGGACCAAAGAGGCGGCAAGGTGTGAAAAATCTTTGTGTTTCGGTATACCTGCCACAAAATTTTTCCTTGCGCAGTCAGCTTGTGTGCATTGTGCTTCGCAGAAAGTAGCAAAGGGTGACCTGGTATCAAACCTCGCAATACATTGATCAACTGTTCCTACGTGCAACTATAATTAAAGCTTCAAATTTCTGCGAGCGGTTAATATGCAGAGAACGCGAACGACTTGAAAGTACACGTTTGTTTTTATACGAAGCATTTCTTAGCGAACCCAAAGCACTTTGAACGTTTGTATCTACATCTCTACCTATCTATCTAACAGCCTACGTCTAGGTGCTCTCGTGACGGCCTCCTCAACTTGGTGTAGCCCAAAATTGGCAAGGGAGGGAAGAGGATTCGACGAATATGACTGTCTGGTCATGACATGAATAACATGAAAATCTTGTCGCGTACGTCGTCAAACCCTTTCCTCCAGACACGTGTGGCACATAACCATTTACCACGGGCCGCAGTGTACGGGTATGCGCCACAGGTTATTGGTGGTTTATATCTAACCAGGAATGGCGAGAACAGACATTGGTAATTTAAATGCGAGAGCGTTAAGAAAAAAAGTAACAGCTTCGCCGCAACGGCAAAGCAATGAATGCGATAGCAACAAATTAGAATGTCACAGGAAGAAAGGCAAGCACCTCGATACTTGCAACGGGCCGCTCGAGCGCAAACGACTGACGAGAAGAGCACAAACATGACGACTGCGAACTAACAACGGTGACAGCTCGACACTTGTTGCGCGCTGCTCAAACACAAGGAAGGACACTCGAAAAAAACGCACAGGTACACACAGGACGAGCGCGAACTAGCAACTGTCACGGTTGTTACTTCGTGTTTGAGCAGTGCGCTACAACCTAACGCTCTTGAATTTTTTTAAAACTGCGGCGCGTGGAGGGACCCCTCCGCGTCTCCTGCTTGCGGTGGCGTTCAACGCATCGTTTACTCGGCGTTCCACATCGTCAGTGGGTACAGAAAGGGGACACTTTTTAGTGCGCGCCTCAAGGCGAGCTTTCAAAGTGAAGGAAAATGTAGGAGCGTTGCTATAAAGCGCGCCCTTCGGGCAATCTCGCGGGTGATACTACACACACGGAAGCACCTCCAAGCTCTGCGTGCCGTTAGCGTTAAATGGTTTATATAAATAGCTCGCCGTTGTTAAGCTGAACTTTTTTAAAACCTTCTTGTGCTGAACAGCCCGTGGCTCGTGGCCGAGTTGTTTAAAGCAGTGCGCTGCGGAGCGAGGGGTCGCAGGTTCGAATCCCATTGGCGCACTTCGGAAGTTTTTTTTTTCTGATTTATTTTTCTTTGTGGCTTTTATTGATATATACATACATATGCATATGCAAGACATGACGGCGACTGCAAAAACCAGCCGAGAGTGTCCATATAATTGCTATCGCAATAAAACCGACCTCGGCAGCGTTGACCCGACGAATGCAAATAATAAAACTTATGGTCCCAGCAGGAATCGAACCCAAACATTCTGCGTGGCAGTCACCAAAGCAGAATAGGCAGGATTGGAATCTCTTAATCGTGCAGCCATACGTGTGATCACAGGCCTTCCAAGGTTAACACCAATTCGGACACTCCAGGCTGAAGCACAGCTCAATACGCTGGATGAGCTCATTCCACAAAGACGCAAACCAAGGATCATAAAGCACAGTAATGTTCCTGCGGCTGCTGCCTTAGCGAATTACATGGACCCTAAAGCCCCTTTTCTGGACGTTGTCACTGCCCCCGTGGGATCATTGCCAAGTCACAAGCAACGAGCCACTTGGATGCATTCGTCAGGAAGTGAATGGAAACACTATTTCTAGGCCCACCCCTTCGTTAAGCCCTTTATTTTCGGCACCTCAGCAACTTGAACTAAGAGCATATGTGGACGCCGGGTTGACAACTTCTATACTGCACACCTCTATTGTGTGCCCTTCTCACCCACGTGTCAACCAGACCTGCTCTTATGCGTTAGACATCTCCGTTACCTCCGTACTAGCAGAGTTAGTTGCTCTCTGTGGTGGTCTTGCCGCACATGAGCCACTCATCGAGATGCAACACCCATTGAGTGTGATCCTTTACACAGACTCGAAGCAAGCTGTCTGCGCACTCCGTCGCATTGACCTTTCCTTGGGTGTAGCAGAGCAATTTCACCGTTGTGCTGCAGCTTAATCGTGCTCAGTTCGAGTTTGTTGGATTCGTCGATCTAGTGTTCCCGTTCATGCCGCTTGCCATCCTGTAACGGTCATGTATCCCTTACCTCTGCTCCTGCTGCCACCTCCTGAGGATGTGGACATTCACAAAGGAAATCTTCGGCGCACCATTCTCATACCTCCACGTGGTCATGACCTCCCGAGTGGACGTCAAGTGGAGGCATTGCTCCGAAGAGAGTGCGGCTGTGACGCCTTCAATCCGCACCAAGTGGGTGTACACCGAAACAACTGCCCATTTTGTCCTGCGCCGGTGCGGGAAGCAGACCTCAACCACCTTCTACGGACATGCCCTGGGCTACAAGCGGCTCGTCGACGCCACCTGCGGCGTGCGGGGCTTCAGCACACCAGGCCGCCTGACTTGCAGCGATTGATACACGGTCCTAATCATAGGACTTTCCTGGACTTCATGGAGGGAACACAGTTGTACAACTTTGTGTAATGTGTATTGATGCCGTAGGTCATACTAACGTAATAAAAAATAAATAAATAAAGGTATTCTATTACAGAGCCACGCCTAGGTCTAGAAATTGCTTTGTAAGAACACCCTATGCAGGCGAAATGTCGGTGCAACGTCAATGGTGGTGGTGGCTATGTAATTTTATAACACAGCTACTATATTAGCACTATATACATAGTGTTATGATATATATATATAATATATATATATATATATATATATATATATATATATATATATATATATATATATATATATATATATATATATATATATATATATATATGTGTGTGTGTGTGTGTGTGTGTGTGTGTGTGTGCGCGCGCGCGCTCTAAATGTATATGCATGTATATACATTTATAGCAGTCTAATAAACATCACATTTCATTCAACAAGCTATATTCAAGCGTTGCTCGACCCCGGAAGAATGCGCTAACGAAAGTTATGTATGATATTCAGGTCAGCGTACCGTAAAGTGCACTTCGTTTCTAACGTCAGTTCTGACGTTACTTCAGACAATAAGTTACCCTTTAAATTCCAGTGTTTTCGAGGTGCCTGGTAAGCCCACGATGTGCACACTACTACACTTACAAAAACATGTCGATCCACTTCGTAACGCTTGGCTCAAAGCCACGCGTTACTTCCTTTGAGCGGTCACATTTTTTTTTTTTTTTTGCGACTGAATTTCTGCACCACTGCAGCTAATTCTCACTCTGATCCTAATCACTTCAATTTACTTGCTATTTGTGCTTAGTATCGACCAATGTCTGTGTTATTATATTCGCGATCCTATTATTTTCTCATTGAAATTATTAAAAGCAGCTGTTGAGTGCTTAATTGCATTCCTTCATCTTCTTAATAGCTTCTGCATATATGACGATTTTTTTTCCTTTGGAACGTTGAAAACGAAATCGATGCTTTACAGCAGTCATCATAATTACAAGCCACATAACAATTTTCACAAAACGTCAAGAATCTAGGATCGAAGCAGTTAACGGGGACTTCAAGGCAGTTTGGTGTCTTCGCATTTTCATATTCACTTAACTCTGCGCTTCAGCAGGATACTACGGCCCCCAGCGATCACACCATTAGGCCTCTCATAAAATGAAGCCGTCGCAGTTGGGCGCTTAGTGCGCACTTGAGCTCGGCTACACCAAACGCCTCAAAAGGAACTCAGTGTAACACTTGATGTTTTCTTTAAGCTTTCACATTTTTCCTTATTTCTGCCTCCTGCCTTCAGCACCTGCAAATATTAATAGTTCTTCGATAAAGCTAAAAGGAAAGTACACGAAGATGCGATAAGCGAAACAGCACACGGGCTCTTCATTAAAAAGCTAGGAGACGAGAAGGAAGCGCCGAAGCGTAATGACCCGCTCGTTACCACCAATAGCCGCGCCTCTACTGCGTCGAGAGTGAGGAGACCTCGACAGCTGCAGTGTGATGAGTTGAATCTGAGAAATAAACTAAAAAAGAACTTAGAGTCAAGTGTGATGGGCAAGCTGATCGATGTCGCTGCTTCCCTCTCAATTCATTGCCGCAGATTCAGCAACTCTATACTAAAGTTAGCTCCACTCTTCAGGATTACCGCGATTTCCTCTGAAGAACCTAAATGGCCCCATCACAACCAAGGGTGCCACCATTTAGGTAGCTGGCCTTCAGCCCGCCTTGCTCGCTAGTGCGATCAGTGGGCGCACCACCTAACCAAGCAAATCTCGGAGCTCTGCGCGCTCACGGTTGCTCCTTTATTTGCTGGTTTCTCTTTTTTCAGTGCAAAACCATATGTGTACTGGGAGCTGAGTTGATCCTGTCCTTTCAATATGTCACAAGACTAAAAGACACCCTCAATACGCCTTCCCTCGTCATGCGCAGAACACTTTCCTCTTTATCCTTCTTTCACATCCTCTATCATAGCAGTACTTCATTTTCGCGATCATATTTTTCCAGCGCGTCACATCATGTCTGGGCTAGACCACGCGTATAAAGTCAATCCATTTCTTAAGAGGAAGTTGTTTTACGTTCGAGTCCACCAACACTTTACTGACATCATTTCCGTCACAGATGTGCCGTCGGTAAAATGCACACGAACAGATGACAAAGAAAAACCAGAACAAAAAGTTTCGTTGATTTCGATGACCCAGGAGTCGAACCCACTGCCTCTCGGTCCGAGACTATATGAACCGGGCGCTCTACACACTGTGCTGCCGACGCTCATGCGTAAGCCATTACAAACACGCCTTATATCTTTCCCCACCTATTCCCTTTCACAGTGACCTTGGTTGGCGTGGGGCGGTGTCGCCGTCTTAAAGAGCTGAAGTGTGTATTGCATCACTACACTAACGAGCGCCGATAGGACGCGCTTCGGTAATCTCAGCGCAGTGGAGGCTAGCTCCCCGATTTCCACTCCATTTCGTTTCAATACAGCTTGAGTGAGTGCCTTGTTGCAGTGAGAGACACGCCAGCGGGCAGCGGAACGTCAAGGCGGCAATGCGGGCTAGTTGGTTGCGGTCACTGGCATTCATTTCGGTAGCGGAAAAAAAAAAAGACGCACACACAAGAGAGGACATGGGCGCTCGCGCCCGTCCTGTCGATGTGTCCTCTCTTGTGTTTGCGTCTTCATTTTTTTGCGCTACCGAAATGAATGCCAGCGGAACGCCTTCGCGCATTCGCGGCTCAAGCTACGATCTCTGCCTCTCGCGTTCCTGAAGCGCTGCGTGGTAGTCTATGCATGAGCAGAAGTGTAGGTTACCCTATTACAGGGGAGCGTACGCCTTGCCGTTTCTCTCCTCGAACCACGATTATTTGAATAAATGCATATCCAGTACTAGTGCGCACTCGTGCAGTGCCGTACGTTCGTCTGGTGACCACGCGTGTGGTGCCGCACGTTCGGCTGGGCCGGCCACGACACGAGTGCACGCCACCGCGCCACCGTGGAGGTCGACGGTGAAGCGTGGTGCAATCCCGTCGTTCAGCGCGCGCTGGCGGACGACGCGGCGACGTTCCATCAGTGCAGGCGCAATTTACAGCTGGCGCTGCACCAGAACCCGGCCGGACGGCAGGTAAAACATGCGCGCGCTGTAAATCGTCCGGCCGTGCTCACACAAGGCTACTTTTGCTGTCGGGATTTCACGGGAGAGCGAAAACGATGCAGAAACTTGCAACCTTCGTCGAGTTTGTGCAAAATATACGCAGCAAAAGCGCGTGTAGAACAGGCGAGCACACGCTGGACGTACAGCGTATCGCAGGCGTTTCTAATCGTCTGGCTTTGCGTCGTTTGCGCTCTTAATCCCAGTAGAAATTTGCCGTTGCAAAGAGTCGTCTGCTGAATTTCGACTGCTGTGTGCGTCTCGGAGACGGCGCTGCTGTCGCAGATTCGAGATTTAGTGGCTCACACGTTCGCCTGGCCCGTAGCGGGGCCTGAAACTCGGGCGGTGTTTGACGTAACTTCCCTTCCACCGTCACGGTGCCAGTGCGGCTCAGCTGAAGATCCCATAATTTATCTACCACAAATGTTCAATCATGATCATGGACGCTAGTCGTCGGGATGGAGATGTGCCACTAGTATTAACGTAGGTGCGTCCAGATCAAACGGTGCTATAGCCGAGACCAACAGACATTGTGCAAGCTCTCATTCATGAAAGTACAATGAACATTGAACTACTTTTGTAAAGAGACGTTTCCCTTTCATGTTATACCGATTCGTGTGACGGAGGGATCAACCATGTTTTTTTTTTTTTTCATTTTGATAAGTACCGTAATTCGCATCTTCTACCACCAATAGATAAATGAAATTCACTTCCATCTAGCACTGCCACTGTGAAAGATTACCAATCGTTTCAGTCAGTGCTTCACTCGTTTCTCGAGCGTGACGACGTTTTAGAATAGTTAACTTCTTTGTATTTGTTACGGCATGATGTGCCTGACTGCCTTTCATTTTAGGAATTCAACAAACCTGAAAATTATCCTTCTCCTGTTATCATTCTTTTGTAGAGTATTGCCTCCGTCTTCGAAAAATATTTCGTATTGAAGTGTCCTTGTTAGTACTGTACTATTTTTTATCTTGGCATTGTATTTTTAGTGCTTATTCAATTGCTGTATTTTGCCTGCATTGTTACTATATCATTTACTCCTTTTAATCCCTCCCTTCCTACCTCCATGTAATGTCCTTCAGACCTTTTGGCATTCAAACAAGTAAACAAAGAAGTATATGAGACACCAGCGTAATCGGATCCCATGGCTACGGTGGCACACACAAAGGAAGAGTAAAAATGAAACAAAAAAAATTAAGGGACAGACCATATAAAAATTGTGCCGCTACCAGGGCACTCGCAAGTCTCGCATGCGCGTGCAATATGCCTTTGCGAATGGAGACGGCTGCGAGAAGATTCGAACGCTGTCGAGTTCAAACCCAAGAAAAACCTGGACCTGCAACGGAGGCGAAAAGGATAACGGCGGCACGGCGCGAGAATTTGCGGAGTGCACGCCAAGAAGCTCGGTTGGCGCCTTGCGGCCCGAAAATGGGGCCAGGCGGTGAAGTCACGGCGCCGCCGAGGCGGGAGCCCCTACTTCCATCATCAAATTACCTCTTAGGAATTTCCGCTGATGTTCCGCGGCCGCGTTAAGGGAGGCGAGCTGCTTCTCCGCCTTGTTTCCCACACGCCATGCTTCGAGAACGTGAAGGTACACCCTAATGGTTTCTCCTTCGGTTTCGAATGTTCGTCCGCAGCCATTCTTTATTATTCATTTCTCTCCTGACGCGGCTCTCTGACTACCCTTTCGTCGCTCTCGTTAACTTGAAGTTCGCTCAAGCGTTCGTCGTTTTTGAATCCGTGAAGAGCCACGGCGAGCCGCAGACGCGGAGTCACGTGGTGTGACTCCTAGAAGCTTTAGCTTTCTGCTATATGATATACATAACGAGGCAAAAGCTCCAGTAGCTACTCGTTTAACGTGAAGGCAGAGCTTCACGTTAAACGAGTAAATAGACGGGAGTTACGCATCCGTCACTTCCCCTCTTACAGAGTAATATTCCCGGATTGTCAGTCCAATGAGAGCTCTCGAAGATAACGAAGTGATCTTTTACTATCGCTTACGTTTTTCTCGCCCATCGCTAACATTGGCGGCACTGCCAGTTCGCTCGTTTTGCCGTCATCGTAATGTTTGAAAAAAAGGTAACGATAAATATTTTACACAACCTACGGTGGTAAGACGTTTGGTTTATAGAAAGAGAGGTCGGATTATGCCACACATATGAACGGCGCATATATTTCATTACAACAATACACCAGAACGCAAAAACCATAAACCAGTGCAATATAAAATACAATAAACCAGAACAACTGTCGATATTAAAGGATAGCGGGGATTGGGGACTCTCCATTCAGAGCTTGCCTGTGTCCGCTTGGCTTTAATATTAACGTCATAGGCAAGACGGGAAATAGTGTAGCTCAGACAACAAGTGACGTTAGGATGACGTTTATTGAATGTCATAGCGCACGAAGTCGTCGCTGAATATGCCGACAAGCTTGCAGGGAAAAGAAGGCGCGCACATTATAAAGCATGTGCGGGTGACAGAATGGCACGCAGCGCCAATATCGTGCCAATTAAGGTTCTTTCTTAGTATTTTAGTTCACGCAAGAACGTCGGAGGGCTTTGTTCTCGATGAAACTGTGGCATAAAATGCCCGCGTCTTGACTACTTTGGCACCGAACGGCTCATGTCCACTTCAATAGAGTATGAGACCTCGCAACAACCGGACGACATATTTTATAAGCAAACAAGACAGTCTTCATAAGCGTATCTCTTAATGAAGCGCTACTGATAGTGAGCGCGCTGTTTTCTATGCTAAATAAAAAACCACGAGCTCAAAAAATGCTGGAAGGAAGAGACCCAATTTTACTTGTTTCATCCATTCCGCTAACATTACAGTTTGTGATACCTCTATACATGAAGACAATACTCCGCCTTCAGCTATTTAATAAGCAGGTGGCCTCTCGAATGTAAAAGTGCTACATAATTTTAAACAAATGCTCGGCCTTTTTTTAGTATTACGACTTGCTCAGAGTACAATGAGTGGCAGTAATTATTATTACTATTATACACCACTGTTCACGTTTCCGTTTTAGACAGTCAATGTACTAGTTAAAGGGCCCCTCACCAGGCCAACATAGCAAATTAGTTAGACGCTGGAAGTTGTTGCGTGCCGAATGAAGAGCGTATGCCGCAAGAATTTTTCAAATTGGTTCATTACGAGCTCAGAAAAACAATAATTTGTAGCGGCGCGAAACCATGATGCAAACTCGACATCAACCATGATGTCGAGTTTCAAACCCTTGCCACTCACCCCGGGTAGCCTTCGCAAACCAAATCCCTTCCCTGCCCTCTTCACTTGACACATACGCATGAACACGTCATGCGCATGCATGGTCACGTGCACATGACGTGCCCGAGCCAGCCAGAGCACGCAAGCGGCGTTGCACGGCCGCTACCTTTTTCTTTATGTAGCGGCCGTGGGCGTTGTGTCGGCGTTCTCTGTGGTGTACTGCCTGTTTCTGCGGGACGGGCATGAAAGTTGAGACATTTGTACGGGCACGAGAGTGGCAGTATCATGAGCCAGTACCGCATTAACGTTTACTTGGACGCGGTAGAATAAATGAGCATAATGAGTGCTCGAACGCGCCGGAACATTACTTTCGTTTCCAGGGCTGGCGTCTGCTCGATGCGCTAACCCCGGGGACACGAACACATGGAAAATGGAGGCACATTAACCCCGCATCTCGCTGCAATTCAAAAAAAATATCAAAAAGACGCACACATTTCTTTTGTGTGTCTCATTATTTCTCTCAAGTTTTATTTTCTATTCAAGCAAGAAATTACACAAACTACACATGTCGTGTCAAATAATTATCGCAGTGTCACGTGCTACTGTTGGTGACGTCAGAGCCCAGTCGTCTACGTAGAGGAGCGACGTCACAGCACTACCATCTACGTAGGGCCATTTTCTCATGTACGCCATCCCCTCATTCTCTTAGCGCGCGCCCGCGCGAGCAAGGGCAAGCAGCGTTCACCTTGAAATTTGATCCCTTTCCGCGGCGCGTAGCGTTGCAAATTTTGACAGACATGATCGTGAACGCCTAGTGTATGCATTGCGCTCGTTAGCTCAATATTGTCAAATCTGGTGAGGGGCCCTTTAACATTCCGTGCCTGTGCATCTTATGCGTAAAGCTAATGCGCTGTTGTTTGTCTGAATATATGAAATTCGAAATGATGTCCTGTTTATTTAGATATGTTTTCAAGGTTTTGAAGACCGAATTACAATAGTTAGGTTGGCATTGCACATCTATATATATATTAGGAAAGCCAAACTGCCTGGTATACAAGAGTACGCAAGCAGAGCGTGGAATGAGCGATGGTGCCTTGGGTAAGCGATGCTGCTTGGGGAGTTATATTTAAAACTCCTCATTTAGAACTCATTTAGAAAAAAGAAACTAACAAGCGCAGCGAAAATAGTAAATACAATGCTTTCTTATCAAAAAAGTGATAACCAAGTGATGGCTGTATGGTGAAGGCACTTGAAAGATGAACTATTGCGTCGCTCCTTGGAGTTTGGTGAATTACGCCAAAAGATGGATCACGCGAAGGTTGCTGCACGTGGACAGAAGGAAGCAAAAGCACGAGAAAGATAAAATACCCGCTGAGATTGTGTCTTTTCGGAGGCCCGTCATGCATTTGCCAACCGATCCAATTGAAAGCAGACCGTTGCACAGCCACTGCACGGCCCACGCGTTTTTGCTGACAGCTCGTTTGCCGCGAACCGACAATGTCGCGTCTCGTTCGTTTCTTGATCGGGGCACCGCTTGCGCCATCCCTAAGGAGTCGATCTTCTTCATAAGCCAGAAATGTTACGCTTGGAATACCAAGGACATACTTGAGGGGCTTTTATCCGAAGCCGAGACGCAAAGAAGAGATGCCAGGTGGCATGTCCTGCGTCTTTCGTCATATCCACTTGTGCCGTCTTGTCTTCTTGCTTTCCAGCTCTTCTTGTCGACGTTAGCCTGAACACAACCCAGAAGAGTTAGCCGTAGAAGACGCATCACCAAGCGGCTTTTCTCTTGCAGGTTGTAGCAAATATTTCTTTTTCGTTCTTCCTTTCTTTGTTTTTTTTTTATTTTTTCAAGTGAAACCTGCGAGTTACAGATCTCGGTCACGCCGGCGGCGGCGTCGTACGCTGAAAATCCGGGGCCTGCGAGTGTACAGAAATGCGGCCTTTGAAGATGCGCCGGTCACGTGCACCTCTGTATGCCCCGTTTTACAATAACTGATCCTCGCTCGATCGTGAGCTTGTCCGTGATCAGCCGTTTTTGATATGACAATCTCATATTTTATCCCGATCCCTTGACATTTCACGTTGCCACGTTGCCTGAATATGAATACATGACCGTCGTCGTTGAATATATCTGAAGGGTTGCGCTGCTAAGAACGTGGGAGAAGGTCAGATTCCCGGCATGAAGAAAGGAAACAGTTGGGAGGGAGCATTGCGCAATGCAAAAGAAAGGTAATAGTAATATCTGGGGTTTTACGTCCCAAAACCACGATATCATTATCAGAGACGCCGTAGTAGAGGGTCCGGAAATCGGCGAATCTGGTTTCTTTAACGCGCACTTAAATCTAAGTACACGGGCTCTACCATTTCGCCCCATCTAAATGCCCCCGCCGCGGCCGGGATCGAACCCGCGACCTTCGGGTCAGCAGCCGAGCACCGT